>NC_092778.1:44925-52425 GCF_047496795.1 Chiloscyllium punctatum | reverse complement strand
GGTTAGGGTTAGGGTTAGGGTTAGGGTTAGGGTTAGGGTTAGGGTTAGGGTTAGGGTTAGGGTTAGGGTTAGGGTTAGGGTTAGGGTTAGGGTTAGGGTTAGGGTTAGGGTTAGGGTTAGGGTTAGGGTTAGGGTTAGGGTTAGGGTTAGGGTTAGGGTTAGGGTTAGGGTTAGGGTTAGGGTTAGGGTTAGGGTTAGGGTTAGGGTTAGGGTTAGGGTTAGGGTTAGGGTTAGGGTTAGGGTTAGGGTTAGGGTTAGGGTTAGGGTTAGGGTTAGGGTTAGGGTTAGGGTTAGGGTTAGGGTTAGGGTTAGGGTTAGGGTTAGGGTTAGGGTTAGGGTTAGGGTTAGGGTTAGGGTTAGGGTTAGGGTTAGGGTTAGGGTTAGGGTTAGGGTTAGGGTTAGGGTTAGGGTTAGGGTTAGGGTTAGGGTTAGGGTTAGGGTTAGGGTTAGGGTTAGGGTTAGGGTTAGGGTTAGGGTTAGGGTTAGGGTTAGGGTTAGGGTTAGGGTTAGGGTTAGGGTTAGGGTTAGGGTTAGGGTTAGGGTTAGGGTTAGGGTTAGGGTTAGGGTTAGGGTTAGGGTTAGGGTTAGGGTTAGGGTTAGGGTTAGGGTTAGGGTTAGGGTTAGGGTTAGGGTTAGGGTTAGGGTTAGGGTTAGGGTTAGGGTTAGGGTTAGGGTTAGGGTTAGGGTTAGGGTTAGGGTTAGGGTTAGGGTTAGGGTTAGGGTTAGGGTTAGGGTTAGGGTTAGGGTTAGGGTTAGGGTTAGGGTTAGGGTTAGGGTTAGGGTTAGGGTTAGGGTTAGGGTTAGGGTTAGGGTTAGGGTTAGGGTTAGGGTTAGGGTTAGGGTTAGGGTTAGGGTTAGGGTTAGGGTTAGGGTTAGGGTTAGGGTTAGGGTTAGGGTTAGGGTTAGGGTTAGGGTTAGGGTTAGGGTTAGGGTTAGGGTTAGGGTTAGGGTTAGGGTTAGGGTTAGGGTTAGGGTTAGGGTTAGGGTTAGGGTTAGGGTTAGGGTTAGGGTTAGGGTTAGGGTTAGGGTTAGGGTTAGGGTTAGGGTTAGGGTTAGGGTTAGGGTTAGGGTTAGGGTTAGGGTTAGGGTTAGGGTTAGGGTTAGGGTTAGGGTTAGGGTTAGGGTTAGGGTTAGGGTTAGGGTTAGGGTTAGGGTTAGGGTTAGGGTTAGGGTTAGGGTTAGGGTTAGGGTTAGGGTTAGGGTTAGGGTTAGGGTTAGGGTTAGGGTTAGGGTTAGGGTTAGGGTTAGGGTTAGGGTTAGGGTTAGGGTTAGGGTTAGGGTTAGGGTTAGGGTTAGGGTTAGGGTTAGGGTTAGGGTTAGGGTTAGGGTTAGGGTTAGGGTTAGGGTTAGGGTTAGGGTTAGGGTTAGGGTTAGGGTTAGGGTTAGGGTTAGGGTTAGGGTTAGGGTTAGGGTTAGGGTTAGGGTTAGGGTTAGGGTTAGGGTTAGGGTTAGGGTTAGGGTTAGGGTTAGGGTTAGGGTTAGGGTTAGGGTTAGGGTTAGGGTTAGGGTTAGGGTTAGGGTTAGGGTTAGGGTTAGGGTTAGGGTTAGGGTTAGGGTTAGGGTTAGGGTTAGGGTTAGGGTTAGGGTTAGGGTTAGGGTTAGGGTTAGGGTTAGGGTTAGGGTTAGGGTTAGGGTTAGGGTTAGGGTTAGGGTTAGGGTTAGGGTTAGGGTTAGGGTTAGGGTTAGGGTTAGGGTTAGGGTTAGGGTTAGGGTTAGGGTTAGGGTTAGGGTTAGGGTTAGGGTTAGGGTTAGGGTTAGGGTTAGGGTTAGGGTTAGGGTTAGGGTTAGGGTTAGGGTTAGGGTTAGGGTTAGGGTTAGGGTTAGGGTTAGGGTTAGGGTTAGGGTTAGGGTTAGGGTTAGGGTTAGGGTTAGGGTTAGGGTTAGGGTTAGGGTTAGGGTTAGGGTTAGGGTTAGGGTTAGGGTTAGGGTTAGGGTTAGGGTTAGGGTTAGGGTTAGGGTTAGGGTTAGGGTTAGGGTTAGGGTTAGGGTTAGGGTTAGGGTTAGGGTTAGGGTTAGGGTTAGGGTTAGGGTTAGGGTTAGGGTTAGGGTTAGGGTTAGGGTTAGGGTTAGGGTTAGGGTTAGGGTTAGGGTTAGGGTTAGGGTTAGGGTTAGGGTTAGGGTTAGGGTTAGGGTTAGGGTTAGGGTTAGGGTTAGGGTTAGGGTTAGGGTTAGGGTTAGGGTTAGGGTTAGGGTTAGGGTTAGGGTTAGGGTTAGGGTTAGGGTTAGGGTTAGGGTTAGGGTTAGGGTTAGGGTTAGGGTTAGGGTTAGGGTTAGGGTTAGGGTTAGGGTTAGGGTTAGGGTTAGGGTTAGGGTTAGGGTTAGGGTTAGGGTTAGGGTTAGGGTTAGGGTTAGGGTTAGGGTTAGGGTTAGGGTTAGGGTTAGGGTTAGGGTTAGGGTTAGGGTTAGGGTTAGGGTTAGGGTTAGGGTTAGGGTTAGGGTTAGGGTTAGGGTTAGGGTTAGGGTTAGGGTTAGGGTTAGGGTTAGGGTTAGGGTTAGGGTTAGGGTTAGGGTTAGGGTTAGGGTTAGGGTTAGGGTTAGGGTTAGGGTTAGGGTTAGGGTTAGGGTTAGGGTTAGGGTTAGGGTTAGGGTTAGGGTTAGGGTTAGGGTTAGGGTTAGGGTTAGGGTTAGGGTTAGGGTTAGGGTTAGGGTTAGGGTTAGGGTTAGGGTTAGGGTTAGGGTTAGGGTTAGGGTTAGGGTTAGGGTTAGGGTTAGGGTTAGGGTTAGGGTTAGGGTTAGGGTTAGGGTTAGGGTTAGGGTTAGGGTTAGGGTTAGGGTTAGGGTTAGGGTTAGGGTTAGGGTTAGGGTTAGGGTTAGGGTTAGGGTTAGGGTTAGGGTTAGGGTTAGGGTTAGGGTTAGGGTTAGGGTTAGGGTTAGGGTTAGGGTTAGGGTTAGGGTTAGGGTTAGGGTTAGGGTTAGGGTTAGGGTTAGGGTTAGGGTTAGGGTTAGGGTTAGGGTTAGGGTTAGGGTTAGGGTTAGGGTTAGGGTTAGGGTTAGGGTTAGGGTTAGGGTTAGGGTTAGGGTTAGGGTTAGGGTTAGGGTTAGGGTTAGGGTTAGGGTTAGGGTTAGGGTTAGGGTTAGGGTTAGGGTTAGGGTTAGGGTTAGGGTTAGGGTTAGGGTTAGGGTTAGGGTTAGGGTTAGGGTTAGGGTTAGGGTTAGGGTTAGGGTTAGGGTTAGGGTTAGGGTTAGGGTTAGGGTTAGGGTTAGGGTTAGGGTTAGGGTTAGGGTTAGGGTTAGGGTTAGGGTTAGGGTTAGGGTTAGGGTTAGGGTTAGGGTTAGGGTTAGGGTTAGGGTTAGGGTTAGGGTTAGGGTTAGGGTTAGGGTTAGGGTTAGGGTTAGGGTTAGGGTTAGGGTTAGGGTTAGGGTTAGGGTTAGGGTTAGGGTTAGGGTTAGGGTTAGGGTTAGGGTTAGGGTTAGGGTTAGGGTTAGGGTTAGGGTTAGGGTTAGGGTTAGGGTTAGGGTTAGGGTTAGGGTTAGGGTTAGGGTTAGGGTTAGGGTTAGGGTTAGGGTTAGGGTTAGGGTTAGGGTTAGGGTTAGGGTTAGGGTTAGGGTTAGGGTTAGGGTTAGGGTTAGGGTTAGGGTTAGGGTTAGGGTTAGGGTTAGGGTTAGGGTTAGGGTTAGGGTTAGGGTTAGGGTTAGGGTTAGGGTTAGGGTTAGGGTTAGGGTTAGGGTTAGGGTTAGGGTTAGGGTTAGGGTTAGGGTTAGGGTTAGGGTTAGGGTTAGGGTTAGGGTTAGGGTTAGGGTTAGGGTTAGGGTTAGGGTTAGGGTTAGGGTTAGGGTTAGGGTTAGGGTTAGGGTTAGGGTTAGGGTTAGGGTTAGGGTTAGGGTTAGGGTTAGGGTTAGGGTTAGGGTTAGGGTTAGGGTTAGGGTTAGGGTTAGGGTTAGGGTTAGGGTTAGGGTTAGGGTTAGGGTTAGGGTTAGGGTTAGGGTTAGGGTTAGGGTTAGGGTTAGGGTTAGGGTTAGGGTTAGGGTTAGGGTTAGGGTTAGGGTTAGGGTTAGGGTTAGGGTTAGGGTTAGGGTTAGGGTTAGGGTTAGGGTTAGGGTTAGGGTTAGGGTTAGGGTTAGGGTTAGGGTTAGGGTTAGGGTTAGGGTTAGGGTTAGGGTTAGGGTTAGGGTTAGGGTTAGGGTTAGGGTTAGGGTTAGGGTTAGGGTTAGGGTTAGGGTTAGGGTTAGGGTTAGGGTTAGGGTTAGGGTTAGGGTTAGGGTTAGGGTTAGGGTTAGGGTTAGGGTTAGGGTTAGGGTTAGGGTTAGGGTTAGGGTTAGGGTTAGGGTTAGGGTTAGGGTTAGGGTTAGGGTTAGGGTTAGGGTTAGGGTTAGGGTTAGGGTTAGGGTTAGGGTTAGGGTTAGGGTTAGGGTTAGGGTTAGGGTTAGGGTTAGGGTTAGGGTTAGGGTTAGGGTTAGGGTTAGGGTTAGGGTTAGGGTTAGGGTTAGGGTTAGGGTTAGGGTTAGGGTTAGGGTTAGGGTTAGGGTTAGGGTTAGGGTTAGGGTTAGGGTTAGGGTTAGGGTTAGGGTTAGGGTTAGGGTTAGGGTTAGGGTTAGGGTTAGGGTTAGGGTTAGGGTTAGGGTTAGGGTTAGGGTTAGGGTTAGGGTTAGGGTTAGGGTTAGGGTTAGGGTTAGGGTTAGGGTTAGGGTTAGGGTTAGGGTTAGGGTTAGGGTTAGGGTTAGGGTTAGGGTTAGGGTTAGGGTTAGGGTTAGGGTTAGGGTTAGGGTTAGGGTTAGGGTTAGGGTTAGGGTTAGGGTTAGGGTTAGGGTTAGGGTTAGGGTTAGGGTTAGGGTTAGGGTTAGGGTTAGGGTTAGGGTTAGGGTTAGGGTTAGGGTTAGGGTTAGGGTTAGGGTTAGGGTTAGGGTTAGGGTTAGGGTTAGGGTTAGGGTTAGGGTTAGGGTTAGGGTTAGGGTTAGGGTTAGGGTTAGGGTTAGGGTTAGGGTTAGGGTTAGGGTTAGGGTTAGGGTTAGGGTTAGGGTTAGGGTTAGGGTTAGGGTTAGGGTTAGGGTTAGGGTTAGGGTTAGGGTTAGGGTTAGGGTTAGGGTTAGGGTTAGGGTTAGGGTTAGGGTTAGGGTTAGGGTTAGGGTTAGGGTTAGGGTTAGGGTTAGGGTTAGGGTTAGGGTTAGGGTTAGGGTTAGGGTTAGGGTTAGGGTTAGGGTTAGGGTTAGGGTTAGGGTTAGGGTTAGGGTTAGGGTTAGGGTTAGGGTTAGGGTTAGGGTTAGGGTTAGGGTTAGGGTTAGGGTTAGGGTTAGGGTTAGGGTTAGGGTTAGGGTTAGGGTTAGGGTTAGGGTTAGGGTTAGGGTTAGGGTTAGGGTTAGGGTTAGGGTTAGGGTTAGGGTTAGGGTTAGGGTTAGGGTTAGGGTTAGGGTTAGGGTTAGGGTTAGGGTTAGGGTTAGGGTTAGGGTTAGGGTTAGGGTTAGGGTTAGGGTTAGGGTTAGGGTTAGGGTTAGGGTTAGGGTTAGGGTTAGGGTTAGGGTTAGGGTTAGGGTTAGGGTTAGGGTTAGGGTTAGGGTTAGGGTTAGGGTTAGGGTTAGGGTTAGGGTTAGGGTTAGGGTTAGGGTTAGGGTTAGGGTTAGGGTTAGGGTTAGGGTTAGGGTTAGGGTTAGGGTTAGGGTTAGGGTTAGGGTTAGGGTTAGGGTTAGGGTTAGGGTTAGGGTTAGGGTTAGGGTTAGGGTTAGGGTTAGGGTTAGGGTTAGGGTTAGGGTTAGGGTTAGGGTTAGGGTTAGGGTTAGGGTTAGGGTTAGGGTTAGGGTTAGGGTTAGGGTTAGGGTTAGGGTTAGGGTTAGGGTTAGGGTTAGGGTTAGGGTTAGGGTTAGGGTTAGGGTTAGGGTTAGGGTTAGGGTTAGGGTTAGGGTTAGGGTTAGGGTTAGGGTTAGGGTTAGGGTTAGGGTTAGGGTTAGGGTTAGGGTTAGGGTTAGGGTTAGGGTTAGGGTTAGGGTTAGGGTTAGGGTTAGGGTTAGGGTTAGGGTTAGGGTTAGGGTTAGGGTTAGGGTTAGGGTTAGGGTTAGGGTTAGGGTTAGGGTTAGGGTTAGGGTTAGGGTTAGGGTTAGGGTTAGGGTTAGGGTTAGGGTTAGGGTTAGGGTTAGGGTTAGGGTTAGGGTTAGGGTTAGGGTTAGGGTTAGGGTTAGGGTTAGGGTTAGGGTTAGGGTTAGGGTTAGGGTTAGGGTTAGGGTTAGGGTTAGGGTTAGGGTTAGGGTTAGGGTTAGGGTTAGGGTTAGGGTTAGGGTTAGGGTTAGGGTTAGGGTTAGGGTTAGGGTTAGGGTTAGGGTTAGGGTTAGGGTTAGGGTTAGGGTTAGGGTTAGGGTTAGGGTTAGGGTTAGGGTTAGGGTTAGGGTTAGGGTTAGGGTTAGGGTTAGGGTTAGGGTTAGGGTTAGGGTTAGGGTTAGGGTTAGGGTTAGGGTTAGGGTTAGGGTTAGGGTTAGGGTTAGGGTTAGGGTTAGGGTTAGGGTTAGGGTTAGGGTTAGGGTTAGGGTTAGGGTTAGGGTTAGGGTTAGGGTTAGGGTTAGGGTTAGGGTTAGGGTTAGGGTTAGGGTTAGGGTTAGGGTTAGGGTTAGGGTTAGGGTTAGGGTTAGGGTTAGGGTTAGGGTTAGGGTTAGGGTTAGGGTTAGGGTTAGGGTTAGGGTTAGGGTTAGGGTTAGGGTTAGGGTTAGGGTTAGGGTTAGGGTTAGGGTTAGGGTTAGGGTTAGGGTTAGGGTTAGGGTTAGGGTTAGGGTTAGGGTTAGGGTTAGGGTTAGGGTTAGGGTTAGGGTTAGGGTTAGGGTTAGGGTTAGGGTTAGGGTTAGGGTTAGGGTTAGGGTTAGGGTTAGGGTTAGGGTTAGGGTTAGGGTTAGGGTTAGGGTTAGGGTTAGGGTTAGGGTTAGGGTTAGGGTTAGGGTTAGGGTTAGGGTTAGGGTTAGGGTTAGGGTTAGGGTTAGGGTTAGGGTTAGGGTTAGGGTTAGGGTTAGGGTTAGGGTTAGGGTTAGGGTTAGGGTTAGGGTTAGGGTTAGGGTTAGGGTTAGGGTTAGGGTTAGGGTTAGGGTTAGGGTTAGGGTTAGGGTTAGGGTTAGGGTTAGGGTTAGGGTTAGGGTTAGGGTTAGGGTTAGGGTTAGGGTTAGGGTTAGGGTTAGGGTTAGGGTTAGGGTTAGGGTTAGGGTTAGGGTTAGGGTTAGGGTTAGGGTTAGGGTTAGGGTTAGGGTTAGGGTTAGGGTTAGGGTTAGGGTTAGGGTTAGGGTTAGGGTTAGGGTTAGGGTTAGGGTTAGGGTTAGGGTTAGGGTTAGGGTTAGGGTTAGGGTTAGGGTTAGGGTTAGGGTTAGGGTTAGGGTTAGGGTTAGGGTTAGGGTTAGGGTTAGGGTTAGGGTTAGGGTTAGGGTTAGGGTTAGGGTTAGGGTTAGGGTTAGGGTTAGGGTTAGGGTTAGGGTTAGGGTTAGGGTTAGGGTTAGGGTTAGGGTTAGGGTTAGGGTTAGGGTTAGGGTTAGGGTTAGGGTTAGGGTTAGGGTTAGGGTTAGGGTTAGGGTTAGGGTTAGGGTTAGGGTTAGGGTTAG
>NC_092778.1:0-30000 GCF_047496795.1 Chiloscyllium punctatum | reverse complement strand
TAATCTCTAAATCAGAAACCCCTCAACCCTAACCCGAGCACCTAAACCCTAACATGATCCCTAATCTGAAAACTAACCATAACCATAACCCGACAACTCTAACCCTAACCCTAAACCTAAACCCAACCCTAACCCTAACCCTAACTCCCTGATCTTAATCATCCTAAGCTTAACCATAAGCACCCTTACCCTAAGTCCCCTAACCCTAACCCTGGACCAAGTGCTGGCCCGAACCCTAACCGTAGCCCCGCCCTAACCTAACCTTAACCTAATCCTAGCTTAACCCAAACCTTATGGCAAGACACCCTAACCCTAGTGCTAACTCTGAACCTAACGCTAGTCCTAACCCTAAACTAACTCCTGACACTAGTCCCTAAGCCTTACCCTAAAGGAATTTCTCCTCCCGGCAGCCCACTGATCCTCTGTCTCTCCGCCCCAGTACTGCTGCTGAAAATGGAGGACAGGAATGGCAGGAATTGGGAATCTTGGATGACAAGGGACATTATCACCTTAGTCAAAAGAAAGGAAGCATACTTAAGATCTAGGTAATTAAAAACAGACAAGCTCCTTGAAGAATATAAAGATAGTAGGAAGATGTTCAAATGGGAAGATAGGAGTGCTTAAAGTGGCTGTGAATATCCTCAGCCAGCAAAGTTAAGGACAGTCCAAAGGCATTTTACACATTTATTAGGAGCAAAAGGGTAGCTAGGGAAAGAGGAGGCTCACTCACAGATAAAGAGTGATGTTATGTGTGGAGCCAGAAGAAATGGGCCAGATTCTTAATGAGTACTTTACATCAGTATTCACCAAAGGGATGAGAGGGATGGTGATGTTAGGGAAAGGCTTGTGAATACTCTTGGGCAGGTCAATAAAATAAAGGAGGAAGTATTGGGTGTCTTGAAATACATTAAGATAGATATTTCCCTAGGATGTATTCCAGGATACTGTTGCAGGCAGGGGAGGAAAAAGTTGGGGCCTTAACAGATATCCTTGCACCCTCTTCGACCTCAGGCGAGGTTCCAGAGGACTGGAGAATGACCTATGTTGTCCCTTTTGTTTAAGAAGGGAAACAGAGATAATTTGGGTATTTAAAGGCCATTGAACCTGACATCAGTGGGGGGGAAGCTGTTGGAGAAGATACTGAGACAGGATTTATTCACATTTGGAAGTAAATGGTCTTGTTAGTGATAGGCAGAATGGGCTTGTGTGCGGAAGGTCATGTCTCACCCGATTGAACTTTTTGAGGAGATGACAAGAATGGTTGATGAGGGAAAGGCAGTGGATGTTGTCTATATGGACTTTAATAAAGCATTTTATAAGGTACTTCAAGGCAGACTGGTACAGAGGTAGAGTCACCAAGGTGAGTTGGCCAGATGCTTATGAAACTGGCTTGGTCACAGAAGGCAGAGTAGCAGTAGAACAGTGCTTTTCGGAATGGAGATAGTAACTGGCAGTGTTCCTTTGGGATCAGTGTTGGGACTTTCATTGTAATATATATATAAATGATCTGGAGGAGGAAAATGTAGGTTAGGGTTAGAAGTGCATAGATTCCATTTGTCAAAATCAGGAGGTAGAAAAACTGCACATGTCTTGTATGACAAACAAAGTCCTGGAGATATTGGTCACAGATCAAGGGTCATCATTTACCTGCAGGGAATGGGATTCAACATAATACCATAACATATTATGAAGTAGAGTACTCGTGAAGTGGAAGGCAGGAAGCTGGTATTTGTTTGTAAAAATGAAAAGGGGGAAAGAATGCATTACTCCTTTAAGAGGTAGAGGGTATGTCTAAGTTTGAAGATAATGTTTCGGTAAGTAGCTGAAAACTTAAAGATAGTTATAAAATTGAAACATGTACCAATTGGCTGTGTGATTGGAAACCTGACATTTGTTTTGATGTTTTGGAAACTAGTTTGAATATTAGCCAATTAATTTAAACCAAGCACTTAGAAACTGAAAACCAATTGAATTTAAATCTGATAGTTTTGACAATTTTAGACCAATACTATTGTACAAAAATCAATATGTCATGCAAGATATAAAAAGGTAGGGTGTTTGGAAATCAAACGAAAGCAAACTGAGGAATAAGCATCTCGCTCTCACAGAAATCTCTAAGTTATCTAATAAAACATCATCCATCCATAAAAGGTACCACGGCATTTCTAAGAGAATTCTAACTAAATGTCCTAACCGAAGAATTCACAGAAAAAACTTGCCTGACAAAAGGATCAGTGGAAAAAAGTTGTTTATGACTGGAGAGAGTGGAGAAGGCAGAACATTCCAAAAGACACATCCTATATAGGCTTTGAGAATCTACGTTTTAATTCAGTTTTCTTATTACTTCGATTTATATAAATGGGACTTTTGTTTACTGGAACAGCATATCAGTAGAATTTTATCCAGTTAGGGGCTAATTAGTGGTTAGGGAGAATTATTTGGTTTGTTGGTAGTTCGGTTAACTTGTTCACTGTTAGGGTTAAATAAATAAGTAGTTACTTGTTGCTTATAAAGTGAGTATCAGGGATTTCTTCCATTTAATCACTCCTTTATAACTGATAGGGGGGTGTGAGAGGCAGGTTATACCAATTTTCACACTTCCTTTAATAGATTACAAGAAGAGGCAGGCTTCTCTGGATGCTTCAGCTTTAATTATCAGAAGGGGGGCCCTACTGCCACTGTAACAGATTGGGGCTTGTATTTCAGTTTTAATTATCAGAGGGGTTTGACCTCCCCTTCATAATACATACCATCTGCCATCTAATGGCTTGGCAGAAAGAGCAGTCCAAACTTTAAAGGTCAGATTGAAGAAACAACCTTACTATCTAGCCTTACTCGATACCAAGTTGTCATGGTTCTGGATTAATTTTAGGACCACCCCACATGCAACTAGAGGGATAAAACTGGTAGAAGACTCTGTATCAGGCTAAGTCTTATCTTCCTGGACCTGGTAAGTGGGGAGGGTGATTGAAGTGACACCAGGGACTCCAGTGCCTAACCCAACATTCTGGCAGGTGACAGAGAGACAGCTTGGTGCAAGAGTTATGGAAATGGCCCCGCAGGACAACAGGCATAGTAAATGCAAAGTCAGGGTCAGTGATGTACAAAATTGAGGTAAGTGCAACAATTTTGAATAATTTGGACCATTTGAAAGCTGCAAACGTGGGAGCAAAATATGTCCTGCCCTTTGGAACTTTTGGAAATGCTGCTGGAACCTGTCAATTCACCATGTCTGTCAAACATTTTGAGTCCTCCGAATCAGACTTGGAAATGACACAAGTAGCCACCTTGACATCTGTACCTCTGTAAGAATGGAATGAAAATCTACCAAGGTGCTTTAGATAAAAGATGTGAGCTCCCGTGTGTTACACACTGCCCATGTTGGACGCCCGAGTCAAATAAACCTGACCCCATTCTAAACCACCCAGACATCTTTCATAAAAAGTGGACCAGCCTATGCCGACGGAGTCAGAATGTAAGGGATGAAGTCATTGTAATGAGGTTAGCCAGCTAAATATCACAGAATAAGAGTTCCCTGATTCCCTAGGTTAATAGCCCCAATCAGAGAACCCTGGCTGTCACAAACAAAAGGTGGAGTCTCAGTGATAACTTCACTGGTGCCCGACTCCATATGAGTCTATAAGTTGAGTACCATAGTCAAAAACTGTTCAGATGAAAATTTTGGGTGACTTTATGATGGGATACCGACCACTGTAGAGTTATTTCGTAACCTTTATCACTGCTGCACTTAGTGGTAATCTGACCGCTCCCTCTAATTCCTCACTGGTAGGCAGGCTAGAAGCATAGAAGCTGCACTTCGTAAATCTGTAGTTACCATTCACTTTTACAATATGACTGAAAATTTAAGCTTAACTAAGTGAAACTGATTCAACCCCTTCAGGAACACATAAGATGATATAAAGCTTTTAATTTCTGTTTTCAGCAGAGGAAGAGCGGAAGCTTGGACCAGGGGCCTGCTGGGAAAGGTGAGTCATAATTTAAATCTTTATATCTGACATCAGAGAAGAGGTTTCTGGGAAAGGAGGGACTTCTATTTCTCCCCTCAGCTATATAAGTGAGTGTTTTCTAAACCCGAGACCCTACCGATGCACCTCTTGTAACCTTAAATACCAGGGACACATCAGGTAAGCTTCTCTGCTTTCTTACTTTCTGATAAGGGGACTAGCATGGATGGCAGTGCAGGGAGAGGAGTGTTCCTCCTGCATGATTGAGGATGATCAGCCATGAACACAATGAATGGTGGTGCTGGCTCGAAGGGCAGAATGGCCTATTTCCACACCTATTGTCTATTGTCTATGATGTTTGAGGTGAGGAATGCCATTAGTGTCCCATCCAAGTACATCTGCAGGAAATGCACTCAACTCTTGCTCCTCCAAGACCGCATTAGGGAACTGGAGCAGGAGCTGGATGAACTTCGGATTATTCAGGAGGCAGACTCTGTGATGAATAAGAGTTACAGGGAAGTAGTTACCCCTAGGCATGAAGAAAGCTGGGTGACTGTTCGAGAGGGAAACAGTCAGTGCATGGATCTCTTGTGGTCGTTCCCTTGAAAAACAAGCATACTGTTTTGGATACTGTTGATGGAGATGATTTACCAGGGGCATGCATTGGGGTGCAGGTATCTGGCACAGAGTCTGTCCCTGTTGCACAGAAGGTAAGGGGGAAAGGAGGAGAGTATTAATCATTGGGGACTTAATAGTTAGAGGGTCAGATTGAAGGTTTGTTGGGAACGAAAGAGACTCACGGTTGGTGTACTGCCTCCCAGGTGCTAGGGTCTGTGATGTCTCGGATCATGTCTTTGGGGTCCTGAAGAGAGAGGTGACCAGCCTCATTTGGGACTCATTCTAGGGAAGGTGGGACCTCTACAAAAAGGGCACTGTCTTCACTTGAACCAGAGGGGTACTAATATTCTGGGTGGGAAATTTGCTGGTGCTATTCGGGTGGGTTTAAGCTAGCTCAGCAGGGGGATGGGGACCTATGCAGTTCCAATGCACAGGAAGATGTGAGTAGGGAGGACATGGACAGGATTTCACAGTCACAGAAGTGTGCTAGCAGACAGGAAGCTGGTTTGAAGTGTACCAGGAGTATCTGAAATAAGATAGCTGAGCTTGCAGCATGGATAGGTACCCTGGGGCTTCAATGTTGTAGCCACTACAGAAACATGGATAGAACAGGGTCAGGAATGGATGTTGCAGGTTCCAGGGTTTAAATCTTTCATTAAGATCAGGGAAGGTGGTAAAAAAGGGGGAGGTGTGGTTTTGTTAGTCAAGGACAGTGTAACGGTGGCTGAATGAACTTTTGACAAGGACTCGTCTACTGAGGTGGTATGGGTTGAGGTTAGAAAGAGGGAGGAGAGGTCACACTGCTGGGAGTTTTTTATAGGCCTCCACAAAGTTCGAGGATTGTGGAGGAGAGGTTTAGCAAAACGATTCTGGATATGAGTGAAAAGAACAGGGTGGTCATTATGGAGGACTTTAACTTCCCAAAAATTGACTAGAAATGCTATAACTCTAGTACGTTGGATAGATCAGTTTTTGTCCAATGTGTGCAGGAGAGTTTGTCAAAGGGCTGACAAGATGAGAGGCCACACTGGATCTGGTAGTTGGCAACGAACCAGGCCAGGTGTTTGACTTAGTGGTAGGTGAGCACTTTGGAGAGAGTGACCATAATTCAGTTACATTTAGTTTAGCGATGGAAAGGGATAGGTAAATGCCACAGGTCAAGAGTTATCGATGGGGGAAGAGCAATTATAACACGATTAGGCAAGACTTAGGAGGCATAGAATAGGGTAGCAAAATGCAGAGGATGGGGACAATCAAAATGTGCAGCTGGGTTAATGAACAGATATTCCATGTCCTTGATAGGTTTGTCGCTGTCAGTCAGGGAGGAAGTGATAAGGTAAAGGAACCGTGGTTTACTAAAGAAACTGCATCTCTTGTTAAGCGGAAGAGGGGCCTATGTGATGTCGAGATAAGATGGTTCAGATGAGGCGATCGAGAGTTGCAGATTAGCTAGGAAGGATTTAAAGAGAGAGTAGGAAGAGCAAGAAGGGGACATGAACAGTCTTTAGCAGGTGGAATAAAGGAGAACCCTAAAGCTTTCTATAGATATGTGAGGAATAAAAGGATGACTAGGTTTGGAATAGGGCCAGTCAAAGAGAGAAGTGGGCAGTTGTGTGTGGACCCTGTGAAGATAAGAGAGATGCTAAATGAATATCTCTCAGCAGTTTTCACTCAGGAAAAGGAGAATATTGCAGAGGAGAAGACTGAGATACAGGCTATTAGACTAGAAAAGATTGAGGTAAGTAAGGAGGAGGTGTTATCAGTTCTGGAAGGTTTGAAAGTACATAAGTCCCCTGGGCCAGATGGGACTTATCCGAGGATTCTCTGGGAAGCTAGGGAGGAGATGGCTGAGCCTTTGACCTTGATCTTTGAGTCATCATTGTCTACAGATTTAGTACCAGAGGACTGGAGGATTGCAAATGTTGTGCCCTTGTTCAGGAAGGGTAGTAGAGATGACCCAAGTAAATTATTGACCAGTGAGCCTTACATCTATTGTATGAAACGTTTTGGAAAGGATTATAATCATTTAGCAAGCAACAATTTGAATGGACATAGTCAACGTGGTTTCGGCAAGGGCAGGTCATGTCTCACAAACCTCATTGGGTTTTTTGAGAAGTGTGTGGATGAAGGTAGGGCAGTGGATGTGGTGTTTATGGACTTCAGTAAAGGCTGTGATAAGGTTCCACATGGTAGGCATTTGAAGAAAACGCGGAAGCATGGGATTAATAAAAATGACAACCAGCAGTGGTCCCAAAACAGATCCTAGGACGCATAGAATGAAATTACGACACATCTGGATAGTAGTAACAGGATAGGTCAGAGTCAGCATGGATTTATGAAAGGGAAATCATGCTTGACTAATCTTCTTGAATTTTTTGAGGATGCAACTCTGAAGATGGACGAGGGAGATCCAGTAGATGTAGTGTACCTGGACTTTCAGTAAGCTTTTGGTAAAGTCCCACAGAGGAGGTTATTGAGCAAAATTAGGGCGCATGATATTGGGGGCAAAGTACTAACTTGGATTGAAAGTTGGTTGGCTGATAGGAAACAAAGAGTAGTGATAAACGGCTCCATTTTGGAATGGCAGGCAGTGACCAGTGGGGTATCGCAGGGATCAGTGCTGGGACCGCAGCTTTTTACAATATATGTTAATAATATAGAAGATGGTATTATTAATAACATTAGCAAATTTGCTGATGATACTAAGCTGGGTGATAGAGTGAAATGTGAGGAGGATGTTAGGAGTTTACAGGGGGACCTGGACAGGTTAGGTGAGTGGTCAAATGCATGGCAGATGCAGTTTAATGTGGATAAATGTATGGTTATCCACTTTGGTGGCAAGAACAGGAAGGCAGATTACTATCTAAATGGAATCAATTTAGGTAAAGGGACAGTACAAAGAGATCTTGGTGTTCTTGTACACCAGTCGATGAAGGTAAGCATGCAGGTACAGCAGGTAGTGAAGAAGGCTAATAGCATGCTGGCCTTCATAACAAGAGGGATTGAGTATAGAAGCAAAGAGGTTCTTCTGCAGCTATACAGGGCCCTGGTGAGACCACACCTGGAGCACTGTGTGCAGTTCCGGTCTCCAAATTTGAGGAAAGACATTCTAGCTATCGAGCTCAATTCCTGGAATGGCAGGACTATCTTACGTTGAAAGATTGGAGCGACTGGGCTTGTATACCCTTGAGTTTAGAAGGGATCTGATTGAGACATATAAGATTATTAAAGGATTGGACACTCTGGAGGCAGGAAACATGTTCCCGCTGATGGGTGAGTGCCGAACCAGCGGACACAGCTTAAAAATACGGGGTAGACCATTTAGGACAGAGATGAGGAGAAACTTCTTCACCCAGAAAGTGATGGGTGTGTGGAATGCTCTGCCCCAGACTCTGGCTTAATTTAAGAAAGAGTTGGATAGAGCTCTCAAAGATAGTGGAATCAAGGGTTATGGAGATAAGGCAGGAACAGGATACTGATTAAGGATGATCAGCCATGATCATATTGAATGGTGGTGTAGACTTGAAGGGCAGAATGGCCTACTCCTGCACCTTTTATCTATTGTCTATTGTCTTAAGGGCAATTTAGCAATTTGGATTAGAAACTGCCTTTCTGTAAGAAGGCACCGAGTGGTGGTTGACAGAAAATATTCAGCCTGGAGTCCAGTTACTAGTGGTGTGGCACAAGGATCTGTTTTGGGACTACTGCTGGTTGTCATTTTTAAAAATGACTTGGACACAGACATAGATGGATGGGTTAGTAAGGTTGCAGATGACACTAAAGTCGGTGGAGTGGTGGAGAGTGTGGAAGAATGTTGCAGGTTGCAGAGTGACTTGGATAAACTGCAGAATTTGTTCCCGTCTAGGAGCAGTGGGAGGCAGAACGGAGGTGATGTTGGAGATCAGGAGGTTGCTGGGAAGATAAGGACTTAGTATATATTTAGGCAGCAGCTACACCAGAGATACTGCATGTGTAGAATTTCCCTCCTGACCAGAAGAAAAGGACTCTGTAAGGCAAGGCTTTTTTTTCTTTGATATACTTAAGTGCATTGTTTGGTTTTAGTTAGCTGACACAAAGGTAAGGCTTACAATGAGAGGGGACCTCAGACCCATGGCATGTGTGTCTTGCTTGATGTGGGTGCTCAGGGACATGGCTGACGTCCCTGACTCTTACACTTGCAAGAAGTGTGTCCAGCTGCAGCTCTTGTTTGATCGCATGACGGTTCTGGAGCTGCGGATGGACTCACTGTGGAGCATCCACGACACTGAGGAGGTCATGGATAGCAAGTTTAGTGAATTGGTCACACCCCAGGTTAGAGTTACTGTGGGAGACAGTGAATGGATGACCAAGAGACAGAGAAAAAGTAGGAAGGTAGTGCAGGTGTCCCCTGCAGTCATCTCCCTCCAAAACAGGTATATTGTTTTGGATTCTGTTGGGGGAAATGGCTCACCAGGGGAGGGCAGCAGTTGCCAGGATCATGGCACCATGGCGGGCACTGCTGTTCAGAAGGATGGGAAAAAAATCTCGTGGGGCCATAGTATAGGGGATTCTATTGTAAAGGAGAGTAGATAGGCCGTTCTGTGGCCAAAAACGAGACTCCCAGATGGTACATTGCCTCCCAGGTGCTCAGGTCAGGGAGGTCACCGATCAGCTGCAGACCATTCTGAAAGGGGAGGGTGAACAGCCAGTTGTCGTGGTGCATATATGCACCAACAATATAAGTAAAAAATGAGATGAGGTCCTGAAAGCAGAATTCAGGGAGCTAGGAGAGAAGTTAAAGAGGAAGACCTCAAAAGGTAGTGATCTGAGGATTGCTACCAGTGCCACGTAGCTAGCCAGCATAGAAATGAAAGAATAGTTAGAATGAACACATGGCTTGAGGGATGGTGTAGGAGGGAGGGGTTCAGATTTGTAGGACATTGGGACCGGTGCTGAGGAAGGTGGGACCAATTGCATGGTCTACACCTGAACCAGACTGGAACTAAAGTCCTTGGCAGAGTTTTTGCTGCTGCTGTTGGGTTAGTTTTAAACTAATGTGACAGAGGACTGGGAACCAGAAGAGAAGGTTAGTAGACAGTGAGGTGGAAACTAGAGACTGTAAGGATCATGAAGTTAGCATTACCAAGGGAAAGAGTAGGCAGAGAGCGGATGAATGCCAAAGAACTGGTGGCCTGAAGTGCATCTACTTTAATGCAAGGCGTATAGTAGGTAAGGCAGATGAACTTAGGGCTTGGATTGGTACCTGGGAGTATGACGTTATTGTGATCACAAACACTTGGTTGAAAGAAGGGCATGACTGGCAACTAAATGTTCCAGGATATAGACCCTTCAGACAGGACAGGGAGGGAAGTAAAAGGTGGGGGGAGAAGTTGCATTGCTGGTCAGGGATGATATCACGGCTGTGCTAAAGGAACAACTATGGAGAGTTTGTGCAGTGAGGCGTTATGGATAGAGCTGAGAAATAAGAAGGCTGCAGTTACATTGTTGGGGCTGTATTACAGGCCTCCCAACAGTGAGCATGAGCTAGAAGAACAAAGAGGTAAACAGATTATGGAAAGATGTAGAGGCAACAGGGTGGTGGTGATGGGAGATATTAGTGCATTCCAGTCAATGTTGGGAAAATGGAGTGTCAGAGGTCTGGATGGGGCAGAATTTGTAAGGAGGATCAGGAAAGCTTTCTAGAGCAATATGTCAATAGTCCAATGAGGGAAGGGCTATACTGGGCCTGGTGTTGGGGAATGAGCCAGGCCAGGTGGTAGAAGTTGCAGTGGGTGATTTCTTTGGGAATAGTGACCATAATTCTATAAGTTTTAGAATGCTCATAGACAAAGATGAGTGTGTCCTAAGGGAACAGTACTAAACTGGGCCAATGCCAATTATATCAAAATTCGGCTGGAGCTGGGAAATATGGATTGGGAGCAGCTATTTGAAGGGAAATCCACATTTGATATGTGGGACACTTTCAAAGTGAGGTTGAAAATAGTGCAGGATAGGCATGTCCCTTTGAAAACAAAGGATAGGAAAGGCAAGATTCGTGAACCCTGGATGACAGGAGAAATTGTGCAACTAGCCAAGAGGAAAAGGGAAGCATACATAACGTCCAGGCAGATAAGAACAGAACAGGCCTTGGAGGAATATCGGGAGAGCAGGACCAATCTTACAACGAGAAATCAAGCAGGCTAAAAGGGGTCATGAAACAACTTTAGCAAGCAGCATTAAGGAGAATCCCAAGGCCTTTTATTCATATATAAGAAGCAAGAGGGCAACTAGAGAAAGGGTTGGTCCACTAAAGGATAAGGAAGGAAGGCTGTGTGTCGAACCTGAGAAAATGGGTGAGATTCTCAATGATTACTTTGCGTCAGTGTTGACCAAGGAAAAGGATGTGATGAAAGTTGAAATTAGTGATAGAAGTTTGTTTACTCTGGATCACATTGATATAACAAGGGAAGATGTGTTGGGTAGGATAAAGGACATTAAGGTAGACAAATCCCCAGGACTGGATGGGATCTATCCCAGGTTGCTGAAGGAGGCAAGAGAGGAAATAGCCGAGGCCCTGACATCTATCTTTATAGCACCTTAAATACAGGTGAAGTGCCGGAGGATCAGAGGGTTGCTAATGTTGTCCCCCTGTACAAGAAGCGTAGTAGGGATATTCCAGGTAACTACAGACCAATGAGCCTGATGTCAGTGGTGGGAAAGTTGCTGGAGAAGGTACTGAGGATTAAAATCTATTTATATTTGGAAAAGAATGGGCTCATCAGTGATAGGCAACATGGCTTTGTGGAGGGGAGATCGTGCCTACTAACTTAATAGAGTTCTTTGAGGAAGTGACCAAGTTGATAGATGAAGGAAAGACTGTTGAAGTCATATACATGGACTTTACTAAGACGGTTAATAAGGTTCCCCACGGTAAACTAACAGAGAAAGTGATGTTACATGGTGTGCAGGGAGTTCTAGCTAGGTGGATAAAGAACTGGTTGAACAACAGGAGACAGAGAGTAGTAGTTGGAGGGAGCTTCTCAAAATGGGGAAAGGTGACCAGCGGTGTTCCACAGGGATCAGTGCTGGGGTCACTGTTGTTTGTGACATACATAAATGATCTAGAAGAGGGCACTGTTGGTCTGATCAGTAAATTGGCAGATGACACAAAGATTGGTGGAGTAGCAGAAAGCATAGAGGACTGTCAAAGAATACAGAAGAATATAGATAGACTAGAAAGTTGGCAGAGAAGTGGCAAATGGAGTTCAATCCAGACAAATGTGAATTGTTGCATTTTGGCAAGTCTAATTCTAGAGTGGACTAATTCTAGAAGAGCCTTGGGAAAAGTTGATGGGCAGAGAGATCTGTGAGTGCTGGTCCATTGTACCCTGAAGGTTGATGCACAGGTGGATAGAGTGGTCAAGAAGGCACATGGTATTTGCCTTCACTGGACGAGGTATTGAGTATAAGAGCTGGCAAGTCATGTTAAAATTGTACAAGACATTGGTTTGGCCGCATTTAGAATACTGTGTACAGTTCTGGTCGCCACATTACCAAAAGGATGTGGACGCTTTGGAGAGGGTGCAGAGAAGGTTTACGAGGATGTTGCCTAGTATGGAAGGTGCTAGCTATGAAGAGAGGTTGAGTAGGTTAGGTTTGTTTTCATTAGAAAAAAGGAGATTGAGGGGGGACCTGATTGAAGTTTACAAAATCATGAAGGATATAGACAGGGTAGATAGAGACAAGCTTTTTCCCGGGTGAAGGATTCAATAACGAGAAGTGACGCTTTCAAGGTGTGAGGTGGAAAGTTTAAGCAGCAAGTACTTCACACAGAGGGTAGTGGGCACTTGGAATGCGTTGCCAGCAGAGGTGGTAGAGGCAGGCACGGTAGATTAATTTAAGATGCGTCTGGAAAGATTCACCAGTAGGTGGGGAGCAGAGGGATACAGATGCTTAGGAATTGACTGACAGGTTTAGACAGTACATTTGGATTGGCTCAGGCTTGGAGGGTCTGTTTCTATGTATTTGGATGTCACCAATGGAAATGACATCACCAACCCAAGGAAACCCAAACACAAATAGAAAGCGGGCTACACCACCAGTGCTTCATCCTAAGGCTCACTGAAGATGTTACCTAGTATGGTGACAAAACATCTGAAACCGAACCTTCCAGCTCAGTGAGCAAGCCTACATCCAGAACCTCGACCTGAGCTACAAATCTCCTCAAAACTTGCGATTAGATAGGGTTGACAGTGAGAGTCTTTTTCCTCAGATGATGATATCAGCTTATACACAGGGGCATAACTGCAAATTGAGTGGTGATAGATTTAAAGACAGATGTCAGAGGCAGGTTTTTTTATGCAGAGTAGTAAGGGCATGGAATGCCCTACCTGCCAAAGTAGTTAACTCAACCACATTAGAGGCATTTAAGCAGTCCTTGGATAAGCATATGGATGAAGATGGGATAGTGTAGGGGGGATGGGCTTTGATCAGTTCACAGATCAGCGCAACATCAAGGACTAAGGGGCTTGTTCTGCGCTGTATTGCTCTATAAACAATCCAGATATTATTTTGGCAAAGTAATTCAAGAATTAGTCCTATGTACTTAAAGTTGAGCTTTGTGAAAACTTTAATTCTTGTATAGAGTTTTAATGGACAGAATCATGTGTACATTTTAAAAACATTTAAACCAGTGTTGACAGGATACAAAAAAAACTATGCCAAAAAAAGCATTTCGTACATGATAATGGAAGCAGGTTCAATAGTAAATTTTAAGAAGGAATCAGGGAAAGAGTAAGGGAATAGAAATAACTGAATAGCTGTTTCAAACACTAGAGTGTGGTGCTGGAAAAGCACAGCAGGTCAGGCAGCATCTGAGGAGCTGGAGAATTGACGTTTTGTGCCTAAGACCTTCAATAGGATTATGCCTGAAACATAAATTCTCCTGCTCCTCGGATGCTGCCTGACCTGCTGTGCTTTTCCAGAACACCACTCTTGATTCTGATCTCCAGCATTTGTAGTCCTCACTTTGTCCTAGCTGCTTCAAAGAGCCAATATTGGCACGATGCGTCAAATTACCTTTTGTGTTGTAAGATTCAATATGTTGGAAAGGATGGGCTAGAATTAGGGTCACAAGCATTTCAATATGTGAATTAAATTAGTTTCTTCAATCTTAAAATCAGCTATGAAGCAATACACTTTTACAAACTTTACATTATTAGAACAAATGACAACATCAAGTCATACCAATGTAACAGCATAAATTGGCAAATTATCAATTAAAAAGCTGCAAGACCTCTTTAAATAAAAGAAACAAATTTCATTCAATGACAATATATACTGGCTTCCCTCTCTCATCACTGTCGTTAGTGGGCCATATACCTTCTTCAGCAATCTAACCCATTGCTACCCAGCCATCACCAACCACCAAAAGGCAAATAAGTATCAAAGCTATTTTTTTCTATCTGCGCTCGAAGATCTGAGTAATGCTTTCTGTATTGCACATCAGAAAGTAAAACCTAAGCCTCAACACTGTCCAACATAGCTCTACCAGCCAACAAAACTACTGCAAAAATTTCGCAGTTCCATATTTATACCTCAAACACAATAGACACATTTATTACAATTTCAACACAAAGTTACACTACCCTAAAGTTAAGGAGCAAAATCAGGAGACAGGAACAGTCAAATTCAGGCTGGGCAATGCTTCAGGGTTTAGCTTCTGCAAAGAGGAAAGGTACTTAGTTTTAAAGATGTAATGCAAATCTCAGTATCATACCTAAGGAAGGATATTTTGCCCCTGAGAAGAGTTCAATGCAAGTTTACAAATATGATACCTGGATTCAGAGGTTAAGTCATGAGGAGAGATTGGACAAATTAGGTCCATTTTCTCTAGAATTCAGAAGGTTAAGGGGTGATATAATCAAGGTTTTCAAGTTATTAACAGGAAAAGGCAGGGTAGATAAAGATAAACAATGTCGATGGGTTGAACATTCTAGAACCATGGGGTATACTGTAAAAATCATGGCCATGCCATTCAGGAGAGACGTTAGAAAACACTTGTACATGCAAAGAATAGTGAAGGTTTGGAACTCTCTTCCTCAAACGGCCATTGTTAATTCAATTGTTAATTTTAAATTGGGATGTGGGCCCAAGGCAGGCCTATTGAGTTAGGCCACAGATCAGACCATAGGTCACATGATCTTATTGAAAGGTGAAGCAGATTCAAGGGGCTGAATGGCCTACTCCAGTTCCTATGTTCCTTTGACAAACAAAAAGATAAATGCACATCATGTCTCAAACTCTCCAACCTCTTCGTCGGGACAACAGTAATATTCTACAAAGCAGATCTGTCCATCTTCATTCCGGATCATATATTGTAAGGAGAGAAATCCACGGTTATCTGTACGGAGCGAAACTTTACAGGACAGAGCCAAGGCCTTAATAGATGGCTTCAGTAATGAAATTTTATACCTGATAAGAAAGAACAAAATTAAATTTTAATAACAAAATAGAAGAGACTGCAGTAACAGAATGCAATCAATACGTCATCTTACCTGTTACATTGGGTCTGGTTGCAATGGAATGCCTCAATCATATCAGAGTCTTTGGGATAATCACAGTGTATGCTTCCAGCATTCCCAAAAGTAGATAACCTGAAACAGAAATGGTGCTTAAAAGCAGTTTGTGACCAATTAATTAAAAAACCCAGATGATAATAGAGGATAACAAATGGTAATGACACAGGAGGGCAGCTTTCCATAATAATATGAAAAGATAAATTAGAAAGTTGGAAATAGAGTCAAGATATGGCTACGACAGGCTGTGTGACGAGTGTTGTTCCCAGGAATATGCACTTTGATCTCAGCTTTCAACATATTAAATGGAGATGAAGGAATAGAGAATCATAGTAACCAAGTTTGCTGATGACCCCAAACTAGAGACCTCATAAACAATGTATGTGGGAGCAAACTGATCTGATGGAGAAGTAGAGAACTTTAAATGCCCATGATCAGAAGTCACAAAACTAATGAACAAGTACATTAAAAAAAATTAAAACGCTATTGGAACATTGGAAGTATAAGCCAAGGGAGTAGAAATTACGCAGTTTTATATAGTTCTGGAGCATTGCCTCCAATTCTGTACAAAGTTGCTTCACCTGACAAAGGAGAATTGCTTCGCAAGCTCATTATTTCAAATAAACCTGATGAATTATATATAACCTGATGTTGTGTGATTTCTGACTTTGTCCACCCCAGTCCATTACCAGCACCTCTGTACACCACATTTCAGTAATGGTAAAAGCAGCATGCAATAGACAGAACTGAATAATTCCAAAAGAACAAAGAAAATTTACAGCCTAGGAACAGGCCCTTCAGCTCTCCAAGCCGGAGCTGATCCAAATGTACTGTCTAAACCTGTCGGTCAATTCCTAAGCATTTGTATCACTCTGCTCCCCACCTACTCATGCATCTGTCCAGATATATCTTAAATGAATCTACTATGCCAGCAGAGGTGGTAGAGGCAGGCAACGCGTTCCAAAAGCCCACGACCCTCTATGTGAAGTACTTGCTGCGTGTATCCCCCTTAAACCTTCCACCTCTCACCTTGAAAGCGTCACTTCTCGTTATTGAATCCTTCACCCGGGAAAAAGCTTGTCTCTATCTACCCTGTCTATATCCTTCATGATTTTGTAAACTTCAAACAGGTCCCCCCTCAATCTTTTTTCTAATGAAAACAAACCTAACCTATTCAAAATCTCTTCATAGCTAGCACCTTCCATACTAGGCAACATCCTCGTAAACCTTCTCTGCACCCTCTCCAAAGCGTCCACATCCTTTTGGTAATGTGGCGACCAGAACTGTACACAGTATTCTAAATGCGGCCAAACCAATGTCTTGTACAATTTTAACATGACTTGCCAGCTCTTATACTCAATATCTCATCCAATGAAAGCAAGCATACTATATGCCTTCTTGACCACTCTATCCACCTGTGCATCAACCTTCAGGGTACAATGGACCTGCACTCCCAAATCTCTCTGCCCATCAACTTTTCCCGATGCTCTTCTGTCCACTGTATAATTCGTTCTAGAATTAGTCTTGCCGAAATGCATCACCTCACATTTGTCTGGACTGAAATCCATCTGCCATTTTTCCACCCAACTCTCCAGTCTATCTGTATCCTCCTGTATTCTCTGACAGTGTCTTGTGCTTTTTGCTACTCCACCAATCTTCACGTCATTTGCAAACTTGCTGATCAGACCAACAGTGTCCTCTTTCAGATCATTTATGTATATTACACACAACAGTGGCCCCAATACTGATCCCTGTGGAACACCACTGGTCACCTTTCAACTCCCTTCTACTACTACTCTGTCTCCTGTTGCTCAACCAGTTCTTTATTCACCTAGCTAGAACACCCTGCACACCGTTTGACTTCACTTTCTCCATTAGTCTACCATGGGGAACCTTGTCAAACGCTTTACTAAAGTCCATGTATATGACTTCAACAGCCTTTCCTTCATCTATCAGCTTAGTCACTTCTTCGAAGAACTCTATTAAGTTGGTAAGGCTCCCCTGCACAAACCATGTTGCCTATCACTGATAAGTCCATTCTTTTCTAAATATAAATGGATCCTATCCCTCAATACCTTCTCCAGCAACTTTCCCACCAGCAATGTCAGGCTCACTGGTCTGTAGTTATCCAGAATATCCCTACTACCCTTCTTGTACAGGGGGAACAACATGAGCAACCTTCCAGTCCTCCGGCACCTCACCTGTATTTAAGGATGCCACAAAGATATCTGTCAGGGCCCCAGCTACTTCCTCTCTCGCCTCCCTCAGCAACCTGGGATAGATCCCATCTGGTCCTGGGGATATGTCCACCTTAATAACTTCTAGCCTACCCAATACATCTTCCCTACTTATGTCAACGTGATCCAGACTAATCAAACTTCATTTTCTAATCTCAACACTCATCATATTCCTTTCCTCAGTGAACACTGAGGCAAAGTAATCATTCAGAATCTCACCCATTCTCTCAGGTTCGACACGATGGATCAGATTGAATCTCTGCAGTCCCACCACATCCAGTTACAGATGGTGGTGGACAATTAAGCTAACTGGAGGAGCAGCCTCCACAAATATCCCCATCCTCAATTAACGGAAGCCCAAAAGATGAGACCAAAGCATTGTAGTTAGAAGTGTTGAGAGAATGATCCATCTTGGCCTCCTTCTGTGATGCCCTGTATCACAGATATCAGTCTTCAGCCAATTCAATTTCTTCATATTATATCCAGAGAAACAGTTGGAAGCACTTGATACTGCAAAAGCTCTGGGGTCGGACAACATTCCAGTAATGGTACTGAAGGTTTGTAATCCAGAATTGACTGCACTCCTAGCCAAGCTTTTCTAATACAGCCACAATACATTGTAGGCAGTTTGTTGGAACATAAGAACTAGGAGCAGGAGTAAGCCGTCCAGCCCTTCGAGCCTGCTCCGCCACTCAATAAGATCATGGCTAATCTTTGCGTGGACTCAGCTCCACTTAGGCGTGTTTTCAACATATCCCTCAATTCCTTTATTTTTCAAAAAAGTATCTACCTTCGCTTTATAATCGATTGCTTAAGTAGCGTCAACTACTTCCCTGGGCAAGGAATTCCACAGACTAACAATCCTCTGGGTGAAGAAGTTCCTTCTCAGTTCAGTTCTAAACCTGCTTTGTCTAATCTTGAGTTCATGCCCTCTTGTCCTAGTTTCACCCATCAATGGAATCATCCTATCTATTTCTATTTTATCAATTCCATTCATAATTTTATATGTTTCTATAAGATCACTCCTCATTCTTCTGAATTCCAATGAATATAATCCCAATCTATTTAGCCTCTCCTTGTAAGTTAACCCCCTCAACTCCGGAATCAACCTAGTGAATCTCCTCTGCATCCCCTCCAGTGCCAGTACGTCCTTTCTTAAGTAAGGAGACCAAATCTGCACACAGTATTCCAGATGTGGCCTCACCAGTACCTTATACAGCTGTAACATTACCTCTCTGCTTTTAAACTCAACCTTTTAGCAATGAAGGACAAAATTATAGTTGCCTTCCTAATTATTTATTGTACCTGCAGACCAACCTTCTATAATTCATGCACCCAGGTCCCTCTGCACAACAGCACACTGCAACTTTTTACCATTCAAGTAATAATCCACTTGGCTGAGACTCCTACTAAAATGTATGACTTCACATTTACCAACTTTGTATTTCATCTGCCAGACCTTTGCCCACTCACTTAGTGTATCTATGTTCCTCTGCAAAGTTTCACAGTCCTCTGCACACTTTGCTCTGCCACTCATCTTAGTGTCAACAGCAAATTTTGACACCGTACAAGTGGTCCCAACTCCAAATCATCTACATAAATTGTAAATAATTATGGTCCCAACACCAATCCGAGGGATACCATTAGTCACTGATTGCCAGCCATAATAGCACTCATTTATTCCCATGCTTTGCTTCCCGTCAGTCAACCAACTCTCTATCGACGCTAATACGTATTCTTAACACCATGCATCCTTATCCTATGCAGCCTCATGTGCGGCACCCTGTCAAAGGCCTTTTGGAAATCTAGGTACACCACATCCACTGGGTCCCTGTTGTCCACCTTGCTTGAAATGTCTTCATAGAATTCTAAAAGATTCGTGAAGCATGACCTGCGCTTCATGAACCCATGCTGTGCCTGTACAATGGGACACTTTCTTTCGAGATGCCCTGCTATTTCTTCCTTGATAAGAGACTCCAGCATCTTTCTCACTACAGAGGTTAAGCTCACTGGTCTATATCTTTTGTCTACTTCCCTTTTTAAACAGTAGTGTCACATTTGCTATTTTCCAATCTGCTGGGACTGCCCCAGAGTCCAGCGAAATTTGGAAAATTACCGCCAGTCCACCTATTTCTCCTGCCATCTCTTTTAGTACTCGAGGATGTATTCCATCAGGGCCAGGAGACGTATCTATCCTTAGCTCCATTAGCTTACCCAACACTAGCTCTTCTATAATAATAATTGTTTCCAGGTCCTCACCTATCTTATCACTTACTGGCACGTTATTAGTATCCTCCACAGTGAAGACTGATACAAAAGTACCTGTTCAATGCCTTAGCCATTTCATCATATCCCATAACTAACTGCCTCTTCTCATCCTCCAAAATGACCAACATTTACTTTAGCCACTCCTCATTTTATATATTTATAGAAACTTTTACTATCTTCATATTCCGTGCCAGTCTTTTTTGTCATCTCTACCTTACTTTTCTTTATAGCTCTTTTTTGTGGCTTTCTGTGGACCTTTAAAGTTCTCCCAATCTTCTAGAGTCCTGCTGTTTTTGGCCACTTTATATGCCTTCTCTTTCACTTTGATAGCCTGCTTCATTCCTTAGACGTCCATGGCAAATTATCCCTCCTCTTACAGTCCTTTCTTCTCACCAGAATATACTTTTGCTGAGCACTTTGAAAAACTTCTTTGAAGGTCTTCCACTGCTCGTCAACTGTCGCACCATAAAGTCTCTGTTTCCAGTCTACTTTAGCCAGGCTCTCCCTCATTCTATCATAGTCCCCCTTATTCAAGCACAGGACCCTAGTATTGGATTTTATCTTCACACTATCCAGCTGAATTTTAAATTCAACCATAGTGTGATCACTCCTTCCAAGAGGATCCCTGACTATGAGGTCATTAACTATTCCTGTCTCATTACACAGGACCAGATCTAGGATAGCTTGCTACTGCCTCATCGGTTCCAATACATGCTGTTCAAGAAATCTATCCAGGATACACTCAATGAACTCCTCCTCAAGGCTACCCTGACTGAACTGGTTCAACCAATCTGCATGCAGATTAAAATCCCCCATGATAATAGCTGTACTATTTTTTCAGGTATTAGTTATTTCCTTGTTTATTGCCCCCCCCCAATGTGATGTTATTCTGGATGGTTTGCTAGCTGAGCTGGAAGGTTCATTTTCGGACGTTTCGTCATCATACTAGGTAACATCATCAGTGAGCCTCCGGATAAAGCATTGATGGTATGGCCCACCTTCTATTTGTGTGTTTAGATTTCCTTGGGTTGATGTCATTTCCTGTTCTTTTTCTCAGGGGCTGGTAAATGGAATCCAAGTCGATGTGGTTGTTGATTAGAGTTCTGGTTGGAATGCCATTCTTCTAGGCATTCTCGCACGCGTCTCTGTTTGGCTTGAACCAGGATGGATGTGTTGTCCCAGTCAAAGTGGTGTCCTTCCTCATTTGTATGTAAGGATACTAGTGAGAGTTGGTCATGTCTTTTTGTGGCTAGTTGATGTTTATGTATCCTGGTGACTAGTTTTCTGCCTGTTTACAGTTCTTGCAAGGTATTTTGTAAATGACATTAATTTTGCTTGCTATCTACATAGGGTCTTTCAAGTTCATTAGCTGTTGTTTTAATATGTTGATGGGTTTGTAGGCTATGATGCCAAGAGGTCTGAGTAGTCTGGCAGTCATTTGCAAGATGCCTTTGATGTAGGGGAGAGTGACTAGGGTTTCTGGACATGTTTTGTCTGCTTCTTTGGGTTTGTTGCTGAGAAATCGGCAGACTGCGTTCATTGGGTATCCATTCTTTTTGAATATACTGTATAGGTGATTTTCGTCTGCTCTTTGTAATTCCTCTGTGCTGCAGTGTGTGGTGGCTTGTCGAAATAATGTCCTAATGCAGCTTCGTTTGTGGGTGTTGGGATGATTGCTTCTGTAGTTCAGTATTTGGTCCATATGTGTTGTTTTCCTGTGGACGCTGGTTTGAAGCTCCCCATTGGCTGTTTGCTCTACTGTGACATCTAGGAATGACAGTTTGTGGTTATTTTCCTCCTCTTTAGTGAATTGTATTACTGATGGTCTTGACGGTTTCCTCTAATGTTTCGTTTAGTGATGACAAAGGTGTCATCCATGTAGCAGACCCAAAGTTTGGGTTGGATGGTTAGCAGAGCTAACATGGAATACATGGGTGGTAATGCATAGGTTCACTAGCTTGATGACATTGACCTCACTGATGAAGTTGTTGGTGTTTGGTGGATGTGTTTTTGGTTCTTCTAATAGTGTAGTCAGTGTTTCCTTGACCAGGTTGATGTTGTTGGATGTGAACAGGGCTGTTACATCAAAAGAGACCATTATTTCATCCTCTTCTATCTAGGCGTTTTTGATGGTCTTCAGGAATTCTTGGACAGAGCGGTGTTAGTCTTCTACTAGGTGTTTTAGTCTTTGGTGTAGCTCCTTGGCCAATCTGTAAGTTGCTGTTCCAGGTAGCGAGACTATGGGTCTGAGGGGGGCTTCTAGTTTGTGAATTTTAGGTAATCTGTAGAAGCCTGGTGTGTTGGATCTGTCTGGTTTTGTTTTTTGGAAGTTGGTCTTATTTATTTCTCCAGATTTCTGAAGTTTTTTGAGTAAGGCTGTGATTCGGTTATTATTTGGTGACCTATAGACTACACTTATCAGTGAGTTACTCTTCGTGGAATTCCTAATTTCCACCCAAAAGCATTCAACCTCATGCTCCACAGGATCTACATAATCTCTCAGCACCACCCTGATGTCATCCTTGAATATCAGAGCTACACCACCTCCTTTGCATTTCTGAGATCAGGAGGAAGTTAATCTCTCAGAGGGTTGAGATATTTGGAACTCCTTGCCACAGAGAGCTGTGGGAATAGAGTCCTTGTACACATTTAAGGCTGAGATAGATAGTTTCTTGACCAGTGTGGGAATCTAGAGTTACAGGGAAAAGGCAGGAAGGTGGATATGAGGAATGTTGAATTAGCCATGATCCTATTGAATTGCATAGCAAGCATGAGGGGCTAAACAGCCTACTTCTATTCCTTGTGGTGGGGGCGGAGTGGCTTCCTCCTGAGGAAGGTACACAGTCAGACTGTTGAAGAAGTGTCAGGTACAGATTATGATCCTCCTTTGTTAAGGCCTACTTGAGTTCAAAGTTAACACCGTACCTGAAATTGGGTTTTTCTGGAGACATTGTGATCTGCAGCACCTCACTGCTCATATCAAGCTCGGCAAAAGCCTCCCGAAGGCTTTCTGACTGCAGAATTATTTTATTTACAACATTTGTGCTACAGAAGTCAAAGTCAAGAGTTTCCTCTGGTTCCTGAGTCTGAATCTTACAAACTGTTACCACACCACTCTCCTCCAGAAACAGTGTCAATGGGTATCCATATCCACGGTAACACATCTTCAGGGCTGTTGTCATTCCTACAAAGAAAGAATAGGAGAGACAGCTCCAGTTCAACATTCAGTATTTTAATTTTAAAAGCGTCGTCATTTTAATGGGCTCAAATCTGAAATTATCAAAATACATTTACCTGGCAGGGAACTTGCACTAAATATTGAGAGACAATCAAGGAGAACTGTTAGGTTTACTACAAACATCACAGAGTCCTCCTCAATTCGAAATTCTTGAAAAATACATGCCTAAAAAAAAATGTTAAGCAGTGAATCTTCAAATGGAACAAACCATACAGTTCACCAGGGAGAGAGTTAATAAGGATATGAATGAGTGCTCCCAGTCCCTTATCCTGTTCCCACACCAAACAACCCAGCCCAAGATCCCTCCTTTCCCCCTTATAAGACCATAGACACAGGAGCAGTATAGGCAAAAAAGTGAGGATGGCAGATGCTGGATGTTAGAGTCGAGAGTGTGGTGCTGGAAAATCACAACAGGTCAGGCAGCATCCGAGGAGCAGGAGAACTGACGTTTTGCTAAAGCCCTTCATCAGGAGCAGTAATAGGCCATTCAGCCCATCGAGTCTGCTCTGTCATTCAAGAAGATCACAGGCCCATCTAATAATCCTTAACTCCAATTTCCTACCTCTTCTTCAAATCCCTTGATTCCCCGATTAGTTAAAAATCTGTCAATCTCAGTATTAAATATACTTTATGACCTATTCTCAACAGCCTTCTGCAGGAAAGAATTTAACAGGTTCACAACTCTAGGCTTAGACTCTGCCACAAGGGGGAACAACGTCTCCACAGCTTCCCTTTCACGCTCTTGATAAATCTTGCCTACTAAGAATAAGTCACTTTTCATTCTTATAAATCCCAACTACTGACCTAACTGACCTAATCATCTTCTCCTTAAACAACAGTCCCTTCAGGCCTAGTGTCAGCCTGGTGAACCTCTTTTAGACTTTGTCCATTACCAGCATAATTTTTCCTTAAATAAGGAGCCCAGAAACGCCTCAATATTCCAACAGTCTTCTGGCTAGTGCTTTGTACAGTTTTATCAAAGCCTTACTACTTCTTCATTCCATTGAATTAAGAAGCCAAAAGCACACTTGCCTTCCCTCTTACTTGCTGAACTTGGATACTAGCTATTTGTGATTCATAGGTGAGGACTCTCAAATCTCTTTGTTCTGTAATTTTCCGCAATCTTTCTTATTTAATAACACTCAGTTTCTCTATTCTTCAGACCAAAGTGCAAAACCTTACATTTCCCATGTAATATTCTATTTGCCATGTTTTTGCCTACTCACTTAACCTGTCTATATCCAGCACAGAAAGAGTAATAGAAATGTACAGCATGGAAACAAAAACCTTCAGTCCAACTCGCCCATGTTGACCAGATATCCTAAATTAATCGCGTCCCATTTGCCAAGATTTGGCCCATGAATCTTCCTAATCATATATCCATCCAGAAGGCTTTTAAATGTTGTACTTGTATGAGCTTCCATCACTTCCTCTGACACCTCATTCCATACATGCACCACCTCCTGCATGTAAAAGTTGCTCCTTAGATCCTTTTTAAATCTTTTCCCCTCTCACCTTAAACCTGTGCCCTCATTTTTGGACTCACCTACTCTAGGAAAAAAGACCTGACTATTCATCCTATCCTTGCCTCTGCAATGGAAAATTAACAAAAGTGACATTTACTCTGAAATCCATTTACTCTGAAATCTGAAAGACATTGCTTTACTAAATTTAAAGTTTTCTGACACTTTGCAACTTTGCTGAAGTTTGCAGTCGAGGGACAGCTTGTCTCTGCAGAACTTTGAAAACATTCAACAGGAGAAAAATATAAGAACAGTATGTCCACAACAAGGAAATGAAAAGAATAACTCAAATCTTCACAGTCTTTGTCCTTGACAGCGTGATAAGAAACAGTATAAGACGAATATCTGAATTATGCTCAGGGCCCTTGCATAAGGCATTTTTGTCAAGTGCATGTGGTTCCTCTGCAATGCAGAGGTTAAAGCTTTTTGTTTGCTCTTGCTAATAGTTGAGTCGAGTCAATTTAATTTCCACGGCACCCCTCATGATTTTATAAACTTCTACACAGTCACTCCTCAGTCTCTGACGCTCCAGGGAAAATAGCCCCATCCTATTCAGCCTGTCCCACTAGCTCAAACCTTCCAACCCTGTCCACATCCTTGTAAATCTTTTGTAAATCCTTTCAAGTTTCACAACATCCTTCCTATAGCAGGGAGACCAGAATTGAATGCAATGTTCCAAAAGTGGCCTAACCAATGTCCTGTACAACTGTAACATGACCTCCCAATTCCAGAACCAAACCATCATCTCCCAGACCATACAGAACCTCATCACCTCAGGAGATCTCCCACCCACAGCTTCCAACCTCATAGTCCGGGAACCCTGCACTGCCCGGTTCTACCTCCTTCCCAAGATCCACAAGCCTGACCACCCTGGCCGACCCATTGTCTCAGCATGCTCCTGCCCCACTGAACTCATCTCTACCTACCTTGACACTGTCCTATCCCCCCTAGTCCAGGAACTCCCCACATATGTTCGAGACACCACCCACGCCCTCCACCTCCTCCAAGACTTCCATTTCCCCGGCCCCCAATGCCTTATCTTCACCATGGATATGCAATCCCTCTACACCTCCATTCGCCATGACCAGGGCCTCCAAGCCCTCCATTTTTTCCTCTCCAGACGTCCCCAACAGTACCCTTCCACTGACACACTCATTCGTTTGGCCGAACTGGTCCTCACCCTTAACAATTTCTCCTTTGAATCCTCCCACTTCCTCCAGACCAAAGGTGTAGCCATGGGCACACGTATGGGCCCCAGCTATGCCGGTCTCTTTGTTGGCTATGTAGAGCAGTTGATCTTCCGTAATTACACTGGCACCACTCCCCACCGCTTCCTCCGCTACATTGATGACTGCATTGGCGCCACCTCGTGCTCCCGCGAGGAGGTTGAGCAATTCATCAACTTCACCAACACATTCCACCCGGACCTTAAATTTACCTGGACCATCTCTGACATCTCGCTCCCCTTCCTGGACCTCTCCATCTCCATTAGTGACGACCGACTTGACACTGACATTTTTTACAAACCCGACTCCCATAGCTACCTGGATTACACCTCTTCCCACCCTATCTCTTGCAAAAATGCCATCCCGTATCCCCAATTTCTCCACCTCCGCCGTATGTGCTCCCAGGAGAAGCAGTTCCACCATAGAACACACCAGATGGCCTCCTTCTTTAGAGACCGCAATTTCCCTTCCCACGTGGTTAAAGATGCCCTCCAACGCATCTCGTCCACATCCCGCACCTCTGCCCTCACCCCTCCAACCGTAACAAGGACAGAACGCCCCTGGTGCTCACCTTCCACCCTACAAACCTTCGCATCAACCAAATCATCCGCCGACATTTCCGCCACCTCCAAAAAGACCCCACCACCACATGTCCTCGGCAGAGGAGGTCCTGGGCCTCCTTCACCGCCGCTCCCTCACCACCAGACGCCTGGAGGAAGAACGCCTCATCTTCCGCCTTGGAACACTTCAACCCCAGGGCATCAATGTGGACTTCAACAGCTTCCTCATTTCCCCTTCCCCCACCTCATCCTAGTTTCAAACTTCTAGCTCAGTTACTGTTTCCTTGACTTGTCCGACCTGCCTATCTTCTTTTCCACCTATCCACTCCACCCTCTCCTCCTTGACCTATCACCTTCATCTCCTCCCCCACTCACCCATTGTACTCTATGCTACTTTCTCCCCACCCCCACCCACCTCTAGCTTATCTCTCCATGCTTCAGGCTCACTGCCTTTATTCCTGATGAAGGGCTTTTGCCCAAAACGTCGATTTCGCTGCTCGTTGGATGCTGCCTGAACTGCTGTGCTCTTCCAGCACCACTAATCCAGTATTTGGTTTTCAGCATCTGCAGTCATTGTTTTTACCTCCCAATTCCTATATGCAATGCACTGACGAATAAAGGTAACCATACCAAACACCTTCTTCACTACCCAGTCAAGTGCAACCCTGCTTCTGAGGAACTATGAACATGAACCCAAAGGTCTCTTTGTTTGACAATACACCCCATGACCTTACCATTAAGTGCGTAAGTCCTGCTCCAATTTGTCCTACCAAAATACAACACCACACATTTATCTAAATTAAAGTTCATCTGCCACTCCTTGGCCCATGTGCCCATCTGATCAAGTTTCCATTATACTCAGAGATAACATTCTTTGCTGTTCGATATACCATGAATTTTGGCGTCACCTGCTAACCTTCCACCACCACCTTGTCTCCTACCTTTGAGCCAATTTTGTATCCAAATGGCTAGTTCTCCCTCTATTCCATGTGATATAACCTTGCTAACCAGTTGACGAAGCGGAACCTTGACAAACACCTGACTGAAGCCCTTATAGCCAACATCTACTGTTCTTCCTTCAGTCTTCTTCATCACTTCTTCAAATATCTCAACAAGTTAGTAAGGTTTTGATTTCCATAGAGAAAGCTATGTTGACTGTCGCTAACCAGTCCTCACCTTTCCAAATATATTTGAATCCTGTCCCTCAGAATCCCCTCCAACAACCTAACCACCAGTGATGTTAGGCTTACTGGTCTATAGTGCCATGGTTTTTCCATACCACCTTGCTTAAACAAATGGCACCACCTTAGCGAACCTTATCTTCCATCACCTCACCCATGGCTATCCATGATATATGTATCTCAGCAAGGAGCCCAACAATCACTTCCCTTGCTTCCCAAAGTTCTAGGGTACACCTGATCAGGTCCTGAGGATTTATCCACCTTTATGCATTTTACCATATCCAGCACCTCCTCCTCTGTAATACAGAGGCTTTTCAAGATATCACTATTATTTTCCCAAGTTCTCTACCTTCTATACCTTTATTCAAAGTAAACACTGATGCAAAATATTTGTTTAGTATCTGACCCATGACCTGCTGTTCCACACATAGGCAGCCTTGCTGATCTTTAAAGAGCCCTATTCTCTCCCTCGTTACTCTTTTGTGCTTAATGTCTTTGCAGAATCCTTCTGGATTCTCCTTAACCCTATCATGTTCCCTTTTTGCCCTGCTGATTTCCCTCGAGTATGTTCCTATTGCCTTTATACTCTTATAGGGACTCACTCAATTCCTGTCTGTACTTGACATATGCTTCTTTTTCTTGACCAGAGCATGAATCTCATTAGTTATTTAGCATTCACTACGTGTGCCAGCGTTCCCCTTCACATAAACATCTTTTTAAAGGTTTCCCACTTTTCAGCTGTCCCTTTACATGCGAAAACCACAACCACTGTTGAAAGTTCTTGCTCAATACAGTCAAAAATCAGCCTTTCTCCAATTTAGAACTTTAACTTTTAGATCATTTCTATCTCTTTCCGCAACTATTTTAAAACTAATAGAATTATGATCACTGGCCCCAGATTGCTCACCCACTGGGTGAGCAACACACCCCATGAGAGGTGAGAGGAGTGAAAGGGGAAAGATATAAGAGAGACCTAAGGGGCAACTTTTTCACGCAGAGAGTGGTGTGTGTATGGAATGAGCTGCCAGAGGATGTGGTGGAGGCTGGTACAATTGCAACATTTAAGAGGCATTTGGATGGGTATATGAATAGGAAGGGTTTGGAGGGAAATGGGCCAGATGCTGGCAGGTGGGACTAGATTGGGTTGGGATATCTGGTTGGCATGGACAGGTTGGACCGAAGGGTCTGTTCCTAAGGTGTACATCTCTATGATATCTCAGACACCTGCCCTGCCTTAATTCCCAGCTGGTCACATTTTGTTCCTTCTCTAGTAAGTACATCCACATACTGAAGAAGAAAAAAAAACTTTGTATACACTTTAAAATTCCTCTCCATCCAAGCCTTAAACCCTATAGCAGTACCCCCTCCCCCCGAGCCAGTACCTACTTCCCTCCTCTCCCCCCCCCCCCCCCCGCCGAGCCGGTACCTACTCCCCCCCCCCACTCCCCCCAAGCCGGTACCTACTCCCCCCCCCCCCCCCCCCCCCCGAGCCGGTACCTACTTCCCCCTCCACTCCCCCCCGAGCCGGTACCTACTCCCCCCCCCCCCCCCCCCCCCCCCGAGCCGGTACCTACTCCCCACCCCCCCCCCCCCCCGAGCCGGTACCTACTCCCCCCCACCCCCCCCCCCGAGCCGGTACCTACTCCCCCCCACCCCCCCCCCGAGCCGGTACCTACTTCCCCCCCACTCCCCCCGGAGCCGGTACCTGCTTCCCCCCCCCCCCCCCCGAGCCTGTACCTACTCTTCCCCCCCCCCCCCCCCCCCCGAGCCTGTACCTACTCTTTCCCCCCCCCCCACTCCCCCCGAGCCGGTACCTGCTTCCCCCCTCTCCCCCACTCCCCCCGAGCCGGTACCTACTCCCCCCCCCCCCCCACTCCCCCGAGCCGGTACCTACTCCCCCCCCCCCCCCCACTCCCCCGAGCCGGTACCTACTCCCCCCCCCCCCCCCACTCCCCCCGAGCCGGTACCTACTCCCCCCCCCCACTCCCCCCGAGCCGGTACCTGCTTCCCCCCCCCCCACTCCCCCCGAGCCGGTACCTGTTCCCCCCCCCCCCCGAGCCGGTACCTACTCTCCCCCCCACCCCGAGCCGGTACCTACTCTCCCCCCCACCCGAGCCGGTACCTACTCTCCCCCCCACCCCGAGCCGGTACCTACTCTCTCCCCCCCCCCCCCCCCCGAGCCGGTACCTACTCTCTCCCCCCCCCCCCCCCCCCCCGAGCCGGTACCTACTCCCCCCGAGCCGGTACCTGCTTCCCCCCCCCCACTCCCCCCGAGCCGGTACCTGCTTCCCCCCCTCCACTCCCCCCAAGCCGGTACCTACTTTCCCCCCCCCCCCAGCCGGTACCTACTTCCCTCCCCCCACCCCCCCCCCAGCCGGTACCTACTTCCTCCCCCCACCCCCCCCCCCCAGCCGGTACCTACTTCCCTCCCCCCCACCCCCCCCCCCAGCGGTACCTACTTCCCCTCCCCCACCCCCCCCCCCAGCCGGTACCTACTTCCCTCCCCCCCACCCCCCCCCCCCAGCCGGTACCTACTTCCCCTCCCCCCACCCCCCCCCCCCCAGCCGGTACCTACTTCCCCTCCCCCCCACCCCCCCCCCCCCAGCCGGTACCTACTTCCCCCTCCCC